>NC_141679.1:95649878-95658363 GCF_028749965.1 Puma concolor
AGGGTTAGGGTTAGGGTTAGGGTTAGGGTTAGGGTTAGGGTTAGGGTTAGGGTTAGGGTTAGGGTTAGGGTTAGGGTTAGGGTTAGGGTTAGGGTTAGGGTTAGGGTTAGGGTTAGGGTTAGGGTTAGGGTTAGGGTTAGGGTTAGGGTTAGGGTTAGGGTTAGGGTTAGGGTTAGGGTTAGGGTTAGGGTTAGGGTTAGGGTTAGGGTTAGGGTTAGGGTTAGGGTTAGGGTTAGGGTTAGGGTTAGGGTTAGGGTTAGGGTTAGGGTTAGGGTTAGGGTTAGGGTTAGGGTTAGGGTTAGGGTTAGGGTTAGGGTTAGGGTTAGGGTTAGGGTTAGGGTTAGGGTTAGGGTTAGGGTTAGGGTTAGGGTTAGGGTTAGGGTTAGGGTTAGGGTTAGGGTTAGGGTTAGGGTTAGGGTTAGGGTTAGGGTTAGGGTTAGGGTTAGGGTTAGGGTTAGGGTTAGGGTTAGGGTTAGGGTTAGGGTTAGGGTTAGGGTTAGGGTTAGGGTTAGGGTTAGGGTTAGGGTTAGGGTTAGGGTTAGGGTTAGGGTTAGGGTTAGGGTTAGGGTTAGGGTTAGGGTTAGGGTTAGGGTTAGGGTTAGGGTTAGGGTTAGGGTTAGGGTTAGGGTTAGGGTTAGGGTTAGGGTTAGGGTTAGGGTTAGGGTTAGGGTTAGGGTTAGGGTTAGGGTTAGGGTTAGGGTTAGGGTTAGGGTTAGGGTTAGGGTTAGGGTTAGGGTTAGGGTTAGGGTTAGGGTTAGGGTTAGGGTTAGGGTTAGGGTTAGGGTTAGGGTTAGGGTTAGGGTTAGGGTTAGGGTTAGGGTTAGGGTTAGGGTTAGGGTTAGGGTTAGGGTTAGGGTTAGGGTTAGGGTTAGGGTTAGGGTTAGGGTTAGGGTTAGGGTTAGGGTTAGGGTTAGGGTTAGGGTTAGGGTTAGGGTTAGGGTTAGGGTTAGGGTTAGGGTTAGGGTTAGGGTTAGGGTTAGGGTTAGGGTTAGGGTTAGGGTTAGGGTTAGGGTTAGGGTTAGGGTTAGGGTTAGGGTTAGGGTTAGGGTTAGGGTTAGGGTTAGGGTTAGGGTTAGGGTTAGGGTTAGGGTTAGGGTTAGGGTTAGGGTTAGGGTTAGGGTTAGGGTTAGGGTTAGGGTTAGGGTTAGGGTTAGGGTTAGGGTTAGGGTTAGGGTTAGGGTTAGGGTTAGGGTTAGGGTTAGGGTTAGGGTTAGGGTTAGGGTTAGGGTTAGGGTTAGGGTTAGGGTTAGGGTTAGGGTTAGGGTTAGGGTTAGGGTTAGGGTTAGGGTTAGGGTTAGGGTTAGGGTTAGGGTTAGGGTTAGGGTTAGGGTTAGGGTTAGGGTTAGGGTTAGGGTTAGGGTTAGGGTTAGGGTTAGGGTTAGGGTTAGGGTTAGGGTTAGGGTTAGGGTTAGGGTTAGGGTTAGGGTTAGGGTTAGGGTTAGGGTTAGGGTTAGGGTTAGGGTTAGGGTTAGGGTTAGGGTTAGGGTTAGGGTTAGGGTTAGGGTTAGGGTTAGGGTTAGGGTTAGGGTTAGGGTTAGGGTTAGGGTTAGGGTTAGGGTTAGGGTTAGGGTTAGGGTTAGGGTTAGGGTTAGGGTTAGGGTTAGGGTTAGGGTTAGGGTTAGGGTTAGGGTTAGGGTTAGGGTTAGGGTTAGGGTTAGGGTTAGGGTTAGGGTTAGGGTTAGGGTTAGGGTTAGGGTTAGGGTTAGGGTTAGGGTTAGGGTTAGGGTTAGGGTTAGGGTTAGGGTTAGGGTTAGGGTTAGGGTTAGGGTTAGGGTTAGGGTTAGGGTTAGGGTTAGGGTTAGGGTTAGGGTTAGGGTTAGGGTTAGGGTTAGGGTTAGGGTTAGGGTTAGGGTTAGGGTTAGGGTTAGGGTTAGGGTTAGGGTTAGGGTTAGGGTTAGGGTTAGGGTTAGGGTTAGGGTTAGGGTTAGGGTTAGGGTTAGGGTTAGGGTTAGGGTTAGGGTTAGGGTTAGGGTTAGGGTTAGGGTTAGGGTTAGGGTTAGGGTTAGGGTTAGGGTTAGGGTTAGGGTTAGGGTTAGGGTTAGGGTTAGGGTTAGGGTTAGGGTTAGGGTTAGGGTTAGGGTTAGGGTTAGGGTTAGGGTTAGGGTTAGGGTTAGGGTTAGGGTTAGGGTTAGGGTTAGGGTTAGGGTTAGGGTTAGGGTTAGGGTTAGGGTTAGGGTTAGGGTTAGGGTTAGGGTTAGGGTTAGGGTTAGGGTTAGGGTTAGGGTTAGGGTTAGGGTTAGGGTTAGGGTTAGGGTTAGGGTTAGGGTTAGGGTTAGGGTTAGGGTTAGGGTTAGGGTTAGGGTTAGGGTTAGGGTTAGGGTTAGGGTTAGGGTTAGGGTTAGGGTTAGGGTTAGGGTTAGGGTTAGGGTTAGGGTTAGGGTTAGGGTTAGGGTTAGGGTTAGGGTTAGGGTTAGGGTTAGGGTTAGGGTTAGGGTTAGGGTTAGGGTTAGGGTTAGGGTTAGGGTTAGGGTTAGGGTTAGGGTTAGGGTTAGGGTTAGGGTTAGGGTTAGGGTTAGGGTTAGGGTTAGGGTTAGGGTTAGGGTTAGGGTTAGGGTTAGGGTTAGGGTTAGGGTTAGGGTTAGGGTTAGGGTTAGGGTTAGGGTTAGGGTTAGGGTTAGGGTTAGGGTTAGGGTTAGGGTTAGGGTTAGGGTTAGGGTTAGGGTTAGGGTTAGGGTTAGGGTTAGGGTTAGGGTTAGGGTTAGGGTTAGGGTTAGGGTTAGGGTTAGGGTTAGGGTTAGGGTTAGGGTTAGGGTTAGGGTTAGGGTTAGGGTTAGGGTTAGGGTTAGGGTTAGGGTTAGGGTTAGGGTTAGGGTTAGGGTTAGGGTTAGGGTTAGGGTTAGGGTTAGGGTTAGGGTTAGGGTTAGGGTTAGGGTTAGGGTTAGGGTTAGGGTTAGGGTTAGGGTTAGGGTTAGGGTTAGGGTTAGGGTTAGGGTTAGGGTTAGGGTTAGGGTTAGGGTTAGGGTTAGGGTTAGGGTTAGGGTTAGGGTTAGGGTTAGGGTTAGGGTTAGGGTTAGGGTTAGGGTTAGGGTTAGGGTTAGGGTTAGGGTTAGGGTTAGGGTTAGGGTTAGGGTTAGGGTTAGGGTTAGGGTTAGGGTTAGGGTTAGGGTTAGGGTTAGGGTTAGGGTTAGGGTTAGGGTTAGGGTTAGGGTTAGGGTTAGGGTTAGGGTTAGGGTTAGGGTTAGGGTTAGGGTTAGGGTTAGGGTTAGGGTTAGGGTTAGGGTTAGGGTTAGGGTTAGGGTTAGGGTTAGGGTTAGGGTTAGGGTTAGGGTTAGGGTTAGGGTTAGGGTTAGGGTTAGGGTTAGGGTTAGGGTTAGGGTTAGGGTTAGGGTTAGGGTTAGGGTTAGGGTTAGGGTTAGGGTTAGGGTTAGGGTTAGGGTTAGGGTTAGGGTTAGGGTTAGGGTTAGGGTTAGGGTTAGGGTTAGGGTTAGGGTTAGGGTTAGGGTTAGGGTTAGGGTTAGGGTTAGGGTTAGGGTTAGGGTTAGGGTTAGGGTTAGGGTTAGGGTTAGGGTTAGGGTTAGGGTTAGGGTTAGGGTTAGGGTTAGGGTTAGGGTTAGGGTTAGGGTTAGGGTTAGGGTTAGGGTTAGGGTTAGGGTTAGGGTTAGGGTTAGGGTTAGGGTTAGGGTTAGGGTTAGGGTTAGGGTTAGGGTTAGGGTTAGGGTTAGGGTTAGGGTTAGGGTTAGGGTTAGGGTTAGGGTTAGGGTTAGGGTTAGGGTTAGGGTTAGGGTTAGGGTTAGGGTTAGGGTTAGGGTTAGGGTTAGGGTTAGGGTTAGGGTTAGGGTTAGGGTTAGGGTTAGGGTTAGGGTTAGGGTTAGGGTTAGGGTTAGGGTTAGGGTTAGGGTTAGGGTTAGGGTTAGGGTTAGGGTTAGGGTTAGGGTTAGGGTTAGGGTTAGGGTTAGGGTTAGGGTTAGGGTTAGGGTTAGGGTTAGGGTTAGGGTTAGGGTTAGGGTTAGGGTTAGGGTTAGGGTTAGGGTTAGGGTTAGGGTTAGGGTTAGGGTTAGGGTTAGGGTTAGGGTTAGGGTTAGGGTTAGGGTTAGGGTTAGGGTTAGGGTTAGGGTTAGGGTTAGGGTTAGGGTTAGGGTTAGGGTTAGGGTTAGGGTTAGGGTTAGGGTTAGGGTTAGGGTTAGGGTTAGGGTTAGGGTTAGGGTTAGGGTTAGGGTTAGGGTTAGGGTTAGGGTTAGGGTTAGGGTTAGGGTTAGGGTTAGGGTTAGGGTTAGGGTTAGGGTTAGGGTTAGGGTTAGGGTTAGGGTTAGGGTTAGGGTTAGGGTTAGGGTTAGGGTTAGGGTTAGGGTTAGGGTTAGGGTTAGGGTTAGGGTTAGGGTTAGGGTTAGGGTTAGGGTTAGGGTTAGGGTTAGGGTTAGGGTTAGGGTTAGGGTTAGGGTTAGGGTTAGGGTTAGGGTTAGGGTTAGGGTTAGGGTTAGGGTTAGGGTTAGGGTTAGGGTTAGGGTTAGGGTTAGGGTTAGGGTTAGGGTTAGGGTTAGGGTTAGGGTTAGGGTTAGGGTTAGGGTTAGGGTTAGGGTTAGGGTTAGGGTTAGGGTTAGGGTTAGGGTTAGGGTTAGGGTTAGGGTTAGGGTTAGGGTTAGGGTTAGGGTTAGGGTTAGGGTTAGGGTTAGGGTTAGGGTTAGGGTTAGGGTTAGGGTTAGGGTTAGGGTTAGGGTTAGGGTTAGGGTTAGGGTTAGGGTTAGGGTTAGGGTTAGGGTTAGGGTTAGGGTTAGGGTTAGGGTTAGGGTTAGGGTTAGGGTTAGGGTTAGGGTTAGGGTTAGGGTTAGGGTTAGGGTTAGGGTTAGGGTTAGGGTTAGGGTTAGGGTTAGGGTTAGGGTTAGGGTTAGGGTTAGGGTTAGGGTTAGGGTTAGGGTTAGGGTTAGGGTTAGGGTTAGGGTTAGGGTTAGGGTTAGGGTTAGGGTTAGGGTTAGGGTTAGGGTTAGGGTTAGGGTTAGGGTTAGGGTTAGGGTTAGGGTTAGGGTTAGGGTTAGGGTTAGGGTTAGGGTTAGGGTTAGGGTTAGGGTTAGGGTTAGGGTTAGGGTTAGGGTTAGGGTTAGGGTTAGGGTTAGGGTTAGGGTTAGGGTTAGGGTTAGGGTTAGGGTTAGGGTTAGGGTTAGGGTTAGGGTTAGGGTTAGGGTTAGGGTTAGGGTTAGGGTTAGGGTTAGGGTTAGGGTTAGGGTTAGGGTTAGGGTTAGGGTTAGGGTTAGGGTTAGGGTTAGGGTTAGGGTTAGGGTTAGGGTTAGGGTTAGGGTTAGGGTTAGGGTTAGGGTTAGGGTTAGGGTTAGGGTTAGGGTTAGGGTTAGGGTTAGGGTTAGGGTTAGGGTTAGGGTTAGGGTTAGGGTTAGGGTTAGGGTTAGGGTTAGGGTTAGGGTTAGGGTTAGGGTTAGGGTTAGGGTTAGGGTTAGGGTTAGGGTTAGGGTTAGGGTTAGGGTTAGGGTTAGGGTTAGGGTTAGGGTTAGGGTTAGGGTTAGGGTTAGGGTTAGGGTTAGGGTTAGGGTTAGGGTTAGGGTTAGGGTTAGGGTTAGGGTTAGGGTTAGGGTTAGGGTTAGGGTTAGGGTTAGGGTTAGGGTTAGGGTTAGGGTTAGGGTTAGGGTTAGGGTTAGGGTTAGGGTTAGGGTTAGGGTTAGGGTTAGGGTTAGGGTTAGGGTTAGGGTTAGGGTTAGGGTTAGGGTTAGGGTTAGGGTTAGGGTTAGGGTTAGGGTTAGGGTTAGGGTTAGGGTTAGGGTTAGGGTTAGGGTTAGGGTTAGGGTTAGGGTTAGGGTTAGGGTTAGGGTTAGGGTTAGGGTTAGGGTTAGGGTTAGGGTTAGGGTTAGGGTTAGGGTTAGGGTTAGGGTTAGGGTTAGGGTTAGGGTTAGGGTTAGGGTTAGGGTTAGGGTTAGGGTTAGGGTTAGGGTTAGGGTTAGGGTTAGGGTTAGGGTTAGGGTTAGGGTTAGGGTTAGGGTTAGGGTTAGGGTTAGGGTTAGGGTTAGGGTTAGGGTTAGGGTTAGGGTTAGGGTTAGGGTTAGGGTTAGGGTTAGGGTTAGGGTTAGGGTTAGGGTTAGGGTTAGGGTTAGGGTTAGGGTTAGGGTTAGGGTTAGGGTTAGGGTTAGGGTTAGGGTTAGGGTTAGGGTTAGGGTTAGGGTTAGGGTTAGGGTTAGGGTTAGGGTTAGGGTTAGGGTTAGGGTTAGGGTTAGGGTTAGGGTTAGGGTTAGGGTTAGGGTTAGGGTTAGGGTTAGGGTTAGGGTTAGGGTTAGGGTTAGGGTTAGGGTTAGGGTTAGGGTTAGGGTTAGGGTTAGGGTTAGGGTTAGGGTTAGGGTTAGGGTTAGGGTTAGGGTTAGGGTTAGGGTTAGGGTTAGGGTTAGGGTTAGGGTTAGGGTTAGGGTTAGGGTTAGGGTTAGGGTTAGGGTTAGGGTTAGGGTTAGGGTTAGGGTTAGGGTTAGGGTTAGGGTTAGGGTTAGGGTTAGGGTTAGGGTTAGGGTTAGGGTTAGGGTTAGGGTTAGGGTTAGGGTTAGGGTTAGGGTTAGGGTTAGGGTTAGGGTTAGGGTTAGGGTTAGGGTTAGGGTTAGGGTTAGGGTTAGGGTTAGGGTTAGGGTTAGGGTTAGGGTTAGGGTTAGGGTTAGGGTTAGGGTTAGGGTTAGGGTTAGGGTTAGGGTTAGGGTTAGGGTTAGGGTTAGGGTTAGGGTTAGGGTTAGGGTTAGGGTTAGGGTTAGGGTTAGGGTTAGGGTTAGGGTTAGGGTTAGGGTTAGGGTTAGGGTTAGGGTTAGGGTTAGGGTTAGGGTTAGGGTTAGGGTTAGGGTTAGGGTTAGGGTTAGGGTTAGGGTTAGGGTTAGGGTTAGGGTTAGGGTTAGGGTTAGGGTTAGGGTTAGGGTTAGGGTTAGGGTTAGGGTTAGGGTTAGGGTTAGGGTTAGGGTTAGGGTTAGGGTTAGGGTTAGGGTTAGGGTTAGGGTTAGGGTTAGGGTTAGGGTTAGGGTTAGGGTTAGGGTTAGGGTTAGGGTTAGGGTTAGGGTTAGGGTTAGGGTTAGGGTTAGGGTTAGGGTTAGGGTTAGGGTTAGGGTTAGGGTTAGGGTTAGGGTTAGGGTTAGGGTTAGGGTTAGGGTTAGGGTTAGGGTTAGGGTTAGGGTTAGGGTTAGGGTTAGGGTTAGGGTTAGGGTTAGGGTTAGGGTTAGGGTTAGGGTTAGGGTTAGGGTTAGGGTTAGGGTTAGGGTTAGGGTTAGGGTTAGGGTTAGGGTTAGGGTTAGGGTTAGGGTTAGGGTTAGGGTTAGGGTTAGGGTTAGGGTTAGGGTTAGGGTTAGGGTTAGGGTTAGGGTTAGGGTTAGGGTTAGGGTTAGGGTTAGGGTTAGGGTTCAGGGTTAGGGTTAGGGTTAGGGTTAGGGTTAGGGTTAGGGTTAGGGTTAGGGTTAGGGTTAGGGTTAGGGTTAGGGTTAGGGTTAGGGTTAGGGTTAGGGTTAGGGTTAGGGTTAGGGTTAGGGTTAGGGTTAGGGTTAGGGTTAGGGTTAGGGTTAGGGTTAGGGTTAGGGTTAGGGTTAGGGTTAGGGTTAGGGTTAGGGTTAGGGTTAGGGTTAGGGTTAGGGTTAGGGTTAGGGTTAGGGTTAGGGTTAGGGTTAGGGTTAGGGTTAGGGTTAGGGTTAGGGTTAGGGTTAGGGTTAGGGTTAGGGTTAGGGTTAGGGTTAGGGTTAGGGTTAGGGTTAGGGTTAGGGTTAGGGTTAGGGTTAGGGTTAGGGTTAGGGTTAGGGTTAGGGTTAGGGTTAGGGTTAGGGTTAGGGTTAGGGTTAGGGTTAGGGTTAGGGTTAGGGTTAGGGTTAGGGTTAGGGTTAGGGTTAGGGTTAGGGTTAGGGTTAGGGTTAGGGTTAGGGTTAGGGTTAGGGTTAGGGTTAGGGTTAGGGTTAGGGTTAGGGTTAGGGTTAGGGTTAGGGTTAGGGTTAGGGTTAGGGTTAGGGTTAGGGTTAGGGTTAGGGTTAGGGTTAGGGTTAGGGTTAGGGTTAGGGTTAGGGTTAGGGTTAGGGTTAGGGTTAGGGTTAGGGTTAGGGTTAGGGTTAGGGTTAGGGTTAGGGTTAGGGTTAGGGTTAGGGTTAGGGTTAGGGTTAGGGTTAGGGTTAGGGTTAGGGTTAGGGTTAGGGTTAGGGTTAGGGTTAGGGTTAGGGTTAGGGTTAGGGTTAGGGTTAGGGTTAGGGTTAGGGTTAGGGTTAGGGTTAGGGTTAGGGTTAGGGTTAGGGTTAGGGTTAGGGTTAGGGTTAGGGTTAGGGTTAGGGTTAGGGTTAGGGTTAGGGTTAGGGTTAGGGTTAGGGTTAGGGTTAGGGTTAGGGTTAGGGTTAGGGTTAGGGTTAGGGTTAGGGTTAGGGTTAGGGTTAGGGTTAGGGTTAGGGTTAGGGTTAGGGTTAGGGTTAGGGTTAGGGTTAGGGTTAGGGTTAGGGTTAGGGTTAGGGTTAGGGTTAGGGTTAGGGTTAGGGTTAGGGTTAGGGTTAGGGTTAGGGTTAGGGTTAGGGTTAGGGTTAGGGTTAGGGTTAGGGTTAGGGTTAGGGTTAGGGTT